>NC_084735.1:45916791-45949291 GCF_033978785.1 Entelurus aequoreus | reverse complement strand
ACATATTTTTTGTCTCTATCCGGATTCCAAACAGACCATAACTCTCAAAAGCCCACATTTTAAATGGAGCATGTGTTGTTGAATCTCTTTGCAAAATCTGAACCGCGTCCCGAAGCGGTCACATGGTACGGCCGAACATCCATCCATCCATTTTTTACCGCTTGTCCCTCTCGGGCTTCACATTACTAGATTAAAAGCACATGTGCGGGCCAAACACCGGCCGCTGTTTTACTACGCAACGCTTGTATGCTTCAAATCATTCCGCCTCTGAGTGGGGTGGCACATGGGGTGACATATTGGATTCTAGGGGTAGCACAGGCCACCCCCTATACACGCCACTGCTCTTTTGGCTTCTCCCATCAGCGGTTTCCCTAGCCAGTCATGCGCCTCCATATGTCTCACTGTTCCCTGCTATAATATGTTCCCTCCTCCCCGACATCCATAAATCTTCCTTCTGCTGTCATTATCCACACACATCTTTGTACTAACACTTTCCCTCTTCAACACAAACCATCTCAATCTGCCCTATCTTAATTTGGATTCCAAAATGTCAGCCCTGTGATGTCACTCTTACACCGTGCTACTAATCATGTTGTGCATGCAAGTGTCATATTTACCGTAATTTCCGGACTATAAGCCGCTACTTTTTCCCCTCGTTCTGGTCCCTGCGGCTTATACAAGGGTGCGGCTTATTTACGGCCTGTTCTTCTCCGACACCGACGAAGAGGATTTCAGTGGTTTTAGTACGCAGGAGGAAGACGATGACACAATGATTAAAGACTGACTTTTCATATACCGGTAGGCTGGTTATTTTGATAACGTACAGGCGAGCACTTTGTATTACTTTGCACCATTGTATTATTTGTACTCTGCACGAATGCTGTTCGCCATGTCAAAGATGTGAAAGTTTGATTGAATGATTGAAAGATTTATTGTTAATAAATGGGACGCTTTGCGTTCCCAAACAGTCATCTCTGTCCCGACAATCCCCTCCGTGGTAGCAGGAACCCCTATATACTACGGTAATTACACATCAAAACCCTGCGGCTTATAGTCGGGTGCGGCTTATATATGGAGCAATCTGTATTTTCCCCTAAATTTAGCTGGTGCGGCTTATAGCCAGGTGCGGCTTGTAGTCCGGAAATTACGGTATGTCTGTCATATTTGGTGAGCTGATTTAAAACGGATTTAAACTGGCGCAGGACAGCTTCTTCAACTTTTACTTTTTGGAAGATAAACCCAATCAAAGCAATTACTTTAGTTGTCCAAGTAAATTAACTGTATTTGTACTTTTATCATGGGGTGTAAACATGGGATCTAGTAGCAGTGAACTATGGTCTGTCTCTTGTCTGAGTCCAATGAGTGGTATCTGCTGTGGCTAAAAGGACCTCTTGTTCCGTTTCAGTGCCAGGTGGCCAGATAAACATGCCAAACCAGCATGGCTGAGTCAGCATCAGTATCAGTATACCAGGGGAAAAAAGAGAGCAACCATTTGCTTGCTCAGAAATATTATTGCGATTCTGTGGGATGATTTTTTTTCCACTTGACCATGCACACCCACGCTTTGTTGATGACAATGTGTTGATATCTTAAAAGACTATTATTCATTTAATTACGATTATTATAAAACTTGTGATTGACTCGCTCTGCATTAAATACCCTTTCTGCTGCTCTTCATGAACGTTGTTGGGGGGACTGAATTAAAATTATTACAAAGACTGAAAGTAATCCATCAAGTCAAAAGCATGGCATGTTCGCTCACAATATATTCTTGCTAGGGTTGGGTGATATATACCAGTGGTCCCCAACCACCGGGCCGCGGTCCGGTACCGGTCCGCGGACCGATTGGTACCGGGCCGCGGACCGATTGGTACCGGGCCGCGCAAGAAATTTAATTTAAAAAAAAAATAAAAAATTTTTTTTTTTTTTAATTTAAATTAAATCAACATAAAAAACACAATATATATATACATTATATATCAATATAGATCAATACAGTCTGCAGGGATACAGTCCGTAAGCACACATGATTGTATTTCTTTATGAAGAAAAAAAAAAAAAGAAAAAAAAATATCCCCCCCCCCCCGGTCCGTGGGACAAATTTTCAAGCGTTGACCGGTCCCCAGCTACAAAAAGGTTGGGGACCACTGATATATACGATTAAAATTTTCCGACAATAGAGTTTGGAATACTATCGTTATATCGTAATAATGCATGTTGACACATTGTAGCTTTGTCCTGCAAATTTGACAAGCAAACGAACGCATCCTCGATGCACTGTCGAGTCCTCATTACCTATCTCACAGCTAATGTCCCTCCACAGTGTGAAACTCCTAAGTCAGCAATCCTCACCTTCATGGCGGAAAATAAACTACGTTTCTTACAAGTATTATCACTGCAGGACAATGAATAGCTAAACATGCATCATTAAACACCATAGCAGGATATGCTGATCGCAAGCTAGAGCTCTTGAATGTAAACAGAAACGCTGATCAATACAAGTATCGACAGTAACTGATATCAAGTATGGTGTAAAGTGGAGATGTAACGATAATCGGTATAATGATAAACCACAGTAAACTCTCGACGGTTAGCATTTTGAATTGAAATTATCGTAAAACTGTGATGGCTAACCACACTGTTGACACTGCTCGTTTACTGGAGAAGCAAGCTAGTGCTAGCTTGCTAGCTATACTGAACAAAAATATGAACACAACAATTTTGTTCTTGCCCCCATTTTTCATGAGTTCAACTCAAAGATCTGAAACTTTTACAATATACACAACAAACCTACTGTATTTTTCGGATTATAAATCGCAGCTTTTTTCATAGTTTGGCCGTGGGTGCAACATATACTCCGGAGCGACTTATGTGTGAAATTATTAACACATTACCGTAAAATATCAAACAAAATTATTTATCTCATTCGCGTAAGAGACGAAGCAAATGGCAGCAATCGTCACTCACACGTCAACCAATACGAATTCGGCGGGGGAGGTTCATGGCAGAAGTGCATTGTGGGTCATGGGATGCTAACTGCTATATGCTATATGCTACTGCTAGGGTTGGGTATCGAGTATCGAGTATCGATTGGAACCGGGACTAACTTTCCGATACTCCCGGTATCGTTCAAAAGTTTAAATTTCGATTCCTATTTTCGATACCCAGTCCGCCGACCGGGAAAGAAAAAAATATATATATGTCCGCCGAACCGGAAGAAGAAGCCGCTGAGCACCAACGAAGAAGCGCCCACCGCCGGAAGTGTTAGCATAGCCGAGCGAGTCAGTCAAGCTCAAGCATGGATAGCGGGCGTCGGCGGTCGAAAGTGTGGCTTTACTTTACAAAAAAAAATGAAATAACCGCGAAATAACAGAGCTCCATGTCCATCAAGAAACGAGTGGAGAGAGAGCTGCAGATGTACCAGGACGTTCCACCGATACTTATGTCTGACGACCTTGCTACATGGTGGTGGTCCGGTGGAACCAACAAAAGACTTATCCTTTGCTGTCAGATCGCGCTTTCTCCTTTTTATGCGTTCAAGCTTCTTCCACACCCAACGAACGTGTATTTTCCACAGCAGGAGACACTATCTGTCCAGAACGCTCACGCATCCTGCCTGAGAAGGCAGGATGCGTGAGGATGGTCATTTTCCTAAACAAGAACTGTCTCTGATTTTATACTGTACCTGCTGCTAATCTGGACTGGGTTTTGCAAGTTGTTTCTTATTGTTTATTTGCTTTTCTGCACCAGGTTAGCCCATCAGTGGGAGCACGGTAACATTTTTAAGTACCTGCAGCATCATACACTTGTGTGTGTAAATGTGTTTTCATGAGGTTTTCAAAAATAAAGCTCTCTTGAGGAAAGTGTACCACTGGGAAAATGTATTCATAATTTATAATATTTATATTCAAGTTCATAGATTTGATATTTATATTCTAGTTGAAAACAGCCCTGTGAGGAATTTATAGTAAAGTTCATAAAAAGTTAATAGAACTAAAATTGATGGAGAATGTCAGACTATTTTATTCAGAAAGACTGTAGGTTAGCTAGCTAATTTAAAATATCCTAAACTTTTTTTTGACCCTGCCTCTTAAAAGAATCGGAATCGAGAATCGTCAGGAATCGGAATCGAAACAAAGAATCGGAATCGGAATTGGAATCGTTCGAATTCAAACGATACCCAACCCTAGCTACTGCCGTAGCTATTAAAATGGATCACATCAACATTGGCGGTAACTTATAAAAACTGAGATGGACTGAACAAAAATGGCACCGAAAAGGAAATCATATAATGCAGATTACAAGCTGGACGTAGTGAAATACATGTATGCAGCAGAGAACAGCAATCGAGCAGCAGAAAGAAAGGACATACCAGGAGCAACAACGAGGAAGAAGATTTCATCGGATTTAGCGATCAGGAGTGACAGATTGTTTGGTAAACGTATAGCATGTTCTATATGTTATAGTTATTTGAATGACTCTTGCCATGATGTGTTGCGTTAACATACCAGGCACGTTCTCAGTTGGTTATTTGTGCGTCATATGGTGTACACTTAATCAGCCTGTTGTTCACTATTCTTTATTTATTTTAAATTGCCTTTCAAATGTCTATTCTTGGTGTTGGATTTTATCAAATAAATTTCCCCCAAAAATGCGACTTATACTCCAGTGCGACGTATGTATGTTTTTTTCCTTCTTTATTGTGCATTTTCGTCCGGTGCGACTTATACACCGGAGCGATTTATAGTTTAAAAAATACGGTATTCCTCTCAAATATTGTTCACAAATCATCCTAAATCTGTGTTGGTGAGCATTTCTTCTTCACCAAGATATTCCTTCCAACCTCACAGGTGTGACAAATCAAGATGCTTAAACGGCATGAATATTACAGGTGTGCCACCTTTTGCCGCGCAGTGCAACACATCTCCTTCGCACAGTTGATCAGGTTGTTTACTGTGGCCTATGTAATGTTGGTCCACTCCTCCTCAATAGCTGTGCAAAGTTGCTGGATATTGGCAGGAACTGGAAGATGCTGTCGTATATGCTGATCCACAGCATCATCTCAATGGTTGACATGTCCAATGAGTATGCTGGCCATGCAAGAACTGGGATGTTTTCAGCTTCCAGGAATTGTGTACAGATCCTTACAACATGGGGCTGTGCATTGTCATGCTGCAACATGAGGTGATGGTCTCGGGTGAATGGCACAACAATGGGCACCAGGATCTTGTCACAGTATCTCTGTGCATTCAAAATGCCATCCATAACACATGCCTCGAAAAAATTGTAGCACAGCAGCTAAATGAACACTTAGCGTCTAACAATCTCTGTGAACCTTTTCAATCCGGTTTCAGGGCAAATCACTCTACGGAGACAGCCCTCGCAAAAATGACTAATGATCTATTGCTAACGATGGATTCTGATGCTTCATCTATGTTGCTGCTTCTTGATCTTAGTGCCGCTTTCGATACTGTTGATCATAATATTTTATTAGAGCGTATCAAAACGCGTATTGGGATGACAGACTTAGCCTTGTCTTGGTTTAACTCTTATCTTACTGACAGGATGCAGTGTGTCTCCCATAACAATGTGACCTCGGACTATGTTAAGGTAACGTGCGGAGTTCCCCAGGGTTCGGTTCTTGGCCCTGCACTCTTTAGTATTTACATGCTGCCGCTAGGTGACATCATACGCAAATACGGTGTTAGCTTTCACTGTTATGCTGATGACACCCAACTCTACATGCCCCTAAAGCTGACCAACACGCCGGATTGTAGTCAGCTGGAGGCGTGTCTTAATGAAATTAAACAATGGATGTCCGCTAACTTTTTGCAACTCAACGCTAAGAAAACGGAAATGCTGATTATCGGTCCTGCTCAACACCGACATCTATTTAAAAATACCACCTTAACATTTGACAACCAAACAATTAAACAAGGTGACTCTGTAAAGAATCTGGGTATTATCTTCGACCCAACTCTCTCGTTTGAGTCGCACATTAAGAGTGTTACTAAAACGGCCTTCTTTCATCTCCGTAATATCGCAAAAATTCGTCCCATTTTGTCCACAAGCGATGCTGAGATCATTATCCATGCGTTCGTTACATCTCGTCTCGATTACTGTAACGTTTTATTTTCGGGCCTCCCTATGTCTAGCATTAAAAGATTACAGATGGTACAAAATGCGGCTGCTAGACTTTTGACAAAAACAAGAAAGTTTGATCATATTACGCCTATACTGGCTCACTTGCACTGGCTTCCTGTGCACCTAAGATGCGACTTTAAGGTTTTACTACTTACGTATAAAATACTACACGGTCAAGCTCCTGCCTATCTTGCCGATTGTATTGTACCATATGTCCCGGCAAGAAATCTGCGTTCAAAGAACTCCGGCTTATTAGTGATTCCCAGAGCCCAAAAAAAAGTCTGCGGGCTATAGAGCGTTTTCTATTCGGGCTCCAATACTATGGAATGCCCTCCCGGTAAAAGTTAGAGATGCTACCTCAGTAGAAGCATTTAAGTCTCATCTTAAAACTCATTTGTATACTCTAGCCTTTAAATAGACTCCCTGTTTAGACCAGTTGATCTGCCGTTTCTTTTCTTTTCTTTTCTTTTCTACTCTGCTCCAAACCCGGAGTGGACCGCTAGCCTGTTCATCAGATGGGGACATCTCATCGCTGCTGACCCGTCTCCACTCGGGATGGTTCCTGCTGGCCCCACTATGGACTGGACTCTCGCTGATGTGTTGGACTTTCACAATATTATGTCAGACCCACTCGACATCCATTGCTTTCGGTCTCCCCTAGAGGGGGGGGTTACCCACATATGCGGTCCTCTCCAAGGTTTCTCATAGTCATTCACATTGACGTCCCACTGGGGTGAGTTTTCCTTGCCCGTATGTGGGCTCTGTACCGAGGATGTCGTTGTGGCTTGTACAGCCCTTTGAGACACTTGTGATTTAGAGCTATATAAATAAACATTGATTGATTGATTGATTGATTGATGCCTGCCCATACCATAACCCCACCATGGGCCACTCAATTCATAACGTTGACATCAACAAACCGCTCTCCCGCACACGTTGTCCTCCATCTGCCCTGAACAGTGAAAACCTCAATTCATCCGTGAAGAGAACACCTCTCCAACGTGCGAGAGGCCATCGAATGTGAGCATTTGCCCAACCAAGTCGGTTACGACGACAAACTGTTGTCAGGTAGAGACCCCGGTTGTGAGGCTGGTTGGATGTACTGCCAAATTCTATGAAACGCCTTTGAAGACGGCTTATGGTGGAGAAATTAACATTCAATTCACGGGCAACAGCTCTGGTTGACATTCCTGTAGTCAGCATGCCAACTGCACATTCCCTCAAAACTTGCAACATCTGTGGCATTGTACTGCGTGATAAAACTGCACATTTTAGAGTGTCCTTTTATTGTGGGCAGCCTAATGCACACCTGTAATAATCATGCTGTTTAATCAGCATCTTGATATGCCACACCTGTGAGATGGGATGGATTATCTTGGTAAAGAAGAAATGCTCACTAACACAGATTTAGACAGATTTGTGATCAACATTTGAGAGGAATAGGTCTTTTGTATATATAGTAAATGTTTAAGATATTTGAGTTCAACTCATGAAAAATGGGAGCAAAAACAAAAGTGTTGTGTATTTTAAATGCTAACATGAAAAAACAGGAGAAAATAAAATGTTTCCCCATTAAGAAACTACATACCCCAAACTAAACTTACATGAACGCATTCCTTCTAAGCAACAAAGCTATTCAATTGTGCACATTGAACCTACAGGCTGTTCTCTCTTCGCACAAAGTGATCATATCGATGCGGGAATAAATAATGATAACAGAAAGTGAACTCGCGTGACATCACAAAAACTGGAAGTTTATCATTAAAAAAATAAATAATAAAACGTTTAAAAATGTTTATCATCTTCTTGTTTGTATCTCGCGAACACCAAAATGAAAATATGACTCTAAAAGGGGACCTGCACTTTTTTGAATTTTGCCTATCATTCACAATCATTATGTGAAACAAGCACGCATGTTTTTTTCAAGCACCCTAACTCATAAACTCCAGCAAAAGTCAGCTAACAATGGAGACAATGGGAGTCGATCTATTCTGCCTATTTCAATTATTTCTTTTAAAATATGAATTGAGGCTATAAAGTATATTTTATTTGATTTAGGGCTGCAGCTATCGATTATTTTAGTAATCAAGTAATGTATCTTATATTTTATCCGATTAGTTGAATAAAACATTTTATAGCAAATTTGAGAGAAAATAGATTAAATAAAGATTATTCTGCTTGTAATAACCTTCATTATTTTTTCTATCAATATTGACACATTGCTTTTAACATGTGTGATTTAAAATCAAATAAAAATAAAAACTCTCGCAAAACGGATCACAACCCCCGCACACCACCGATCTAATCTAGCGGCAGTGCGAAAACTATGTTCATGCATTTAAAGATTCAAGCACTCCATTAGAGTTCATGCATTTTTATTAGTTACAAAAACAATTAATCCAAGCAACAGAATATAAATTAAAGCTTTTTTCTAATCGAATTTATCGATTCAATCAATTCATTATTACAGCTCTAATCAGATTACTTAATTAACGAATTGATATATATAACTGGATTACAAAAATAATGGATAGCTGCAGCTCCAACAATATTACTTTAAACTTAAAACTACTGGAGTTGTTTGTAGTACATTCTATCGTATGATTTTTGATACAACATTCACTATCTAGAAGTGTGTTTTCTTATTAAAAAGTATATTACGTGTTAAAATTCTGGCGTTATTGGGGGGCCCAGAACGGATTGCTGGAATTTGAATTAATTTCAATGGGGAAGATTGTGGTGTCAAGGCACCACAGTATTATGTCCACTTGCTTCAAGTGTTTGTCGAGTCAAATGAATGAAATATAGCCAACACAATTCAACGGCTGCAAGGACTGATCAGCAGAATGTTCGAATTAGGCTAACTTACCTAGTAGGAGTTGAAAAGCATAAAAGCCAATTCCATAGACACTGTTTGGTTGGTTCAGTGCACTGTCATTTCCAAAAATTGAGCCCAGGAGTCCAAATCCTCGACCCCACCTAAAGTGAAAAAAAAGTCGAGTTTATGAATCAAAGCTTGAGTTCCATATCAGAGTTATTTTACCAACGTTAATCCAAGACCGCTCCTATTTGTCCCAAGAGCCCATACATTTCAAATATTCAATTAAACAACGTTGCAGTCCAAGCACAGGAATACTGTATACAAAAGCTATATGTATGCATTTAATGTACACTTAAATAAGGGAAACTCGATGGTTTGTTTATTTCTACCACTTTTACTTCTGCTTGCTCTTGGTGTAATGAAATCAGATCATAACTCACATAATCTGCTGACTTTACGTCATGCATGATGAGAGTTCAGCAATTTAGCTTTTTCTAGGCTTAACTCCTATCTCACTAAAAGCATGCACTGTGTATCCCATAATAACGTGACCTCGGAGTATGTTGAGGTAACGTGCAGAGTTCCACAGGGTTCGGTGCTTGTCCCTGCTCTATGAAGTATGTATATGCTGCCGCTAGGCCACATCATACGCAGATACGGTGTCGGTTTTCACTGTTATGGTGATGACATCCAACTTTACATGCCCCCAAAGCTGACCAACACACAAGATTGTTAATAATAATAATAATAATGATATTCCTGCATCTTAATGCTATAATAACAAAAATGTTGGTTATCGGTCCTGCTAGACACAGGCACTTGTTTTAGGATACCACTTTGAAATTGGAAAAACTATCGGACAAGGACTCAGTGAAGAATCTCAAAAGTATTTCCAACCCAAGTCTCTTGTTTGAACTGCACATTAAGCGTGTTACTGAAACAGCCTTCTTTCCTCTCCGTAATATTGCTAAAATCCATCCGATTTTGTCCATCAGTGACAATCATTATACATGCGTTTGTTTTAGCTCGTCTCAATTACTGTAACATGTCCAGCAACAAAAGATTACAGTTGGTACAAAATGCAGCTGCTAGACTTTTGAATAGGTCTAGAAGGTTCAATAATATTACGACTGTACTGGCACCCAGTACACTTAAGAAGCGACTTTAAGGTTGTATTACTTACGTACAAAATGTTAAATTGTTTAGCACCACCTTGATGATTGTATTTTACCCTACGTTCCATCCAGAAATGTGCGTTCCAAGAACACCGGCTTATTAGTGATTCCCAGAGCCCAAAAAAAGTCTGCAGGCTCTAAAGCATTTTCTATTCAGGCTCCACTACTCTGGAATGCCCTACCGGCAACAGTTAGAGATGCAACCTCGGTTGAAGCCTTTAAGTAGCACCTTACAACTCCTCTATATACTCTAGCTTTTAAATAGACTCTTAGACCAGTTGACTAGCCGCTTCTCTTTTTTGCCCACCTCTCCTGGAGAGGTTAACAGAAGGCCAAGGATAATCCCTGGAGAGATACAAGTATGGAGTAGTTGCTAAATCATGACCCAGTGGAGACCACTCCTATGACCTGGATGGAGACCTCCTACAATCCTCTGCTTGAACCCAATAAACTGGACTCTCACATTATCATAAAACATTTGCAATAACTGTACCCACTTGGCCTCCATTGCAGCCAGTCACCTAGAATGTGGGTTCAGACCAGTGATGTCATTGTGGTTTGTGCAGTCCTTTGAGGCACTTGTGAAAGTTGTGATCAAGGGCTATAAAAATTATTTGTTGATTGATTGATTGATTGAACAAGAAAGAGGCCTATTTTTTTTTACTATGAAGATACTTCTGTCGAATATTTATCCCACAAGTAGACATTTTTTGTCATTCCCCACACACATCATTCCTAATGTCCTTTAGGTAACTATCACGCTTTCGTCAAACACACATACGTTGTTTGCCCTTAACCAGATCATCACATTATGATAAGCCTTTGCCTCGTCTGTAACCCTGATTGTGTTAAAGATAGTTTGAACTGAAATACAAAACTGCATAAATTCTGAATTGATAGTTAACAAAGAGAACTTGTATTGAGCAACAATATTGTATCCTTTTTTTTATTATTGAATTACAACTCTAGAATAGGAATATTCAACTAGATTGTTTTGGGAGCCACATTTACAGAAAGCCAAGGACCGGGGGCCATTTAGGCCGCAGTGGAACTCAGTTGAAATGCACTTTTACACCACTTGTGGCAGCAATGACAATCAATCAATCAATCAATCAATCAATCAATCAATCAATCAATCAATCGTTTATTTATATAGCCCTAAATCACAAGTGTCTCAAAGGGCTGCACAAGCCACAACGACATCCTCGGTTCAGATATCAAACAAACAGATGAAGTCTGAAGCTTAAAGTACCCGCAGTGTGGAAAAACAAGTTGACTTTATATGTTTAATTGTGTTTCATTGTATCCATTAAACCATTTCGAATAGCATTTACAATCCGTAAAGTATGTGAAAATACAGTCGTAACATCACAAAATGCCACAAATTCAGTCTGCCATTTTGAATATACTGTTTCGAATATCTTCGGCAATTTCTGTAGATTCTATGTCATTGTAGTAACGCTTCTGCACTCTCATATCAGATCAGTCACACTGAAAATACACAAAAATTGGAAAGAGATGTTCTGTCTATCATTCACAAAACGTATCTTGGACAAGAACACATGCTTGGCTTTTTTATGCATTCGAAATCATAAAGAAATAGCTAACAATTGCGTCAACAGATCGAGGATCTTCTGTTGAGCCCATTATATCCTCTAAAAAACATCCAGAAACTGCCAACGATTCTCCATTTACAAGTCGAGACCTGAATATTAACCACATTTGAGTGGTTTTGTTATTATAAGCGCCAACGCAGATTACCTATTTTAGCGGCACATTGATAGCAGTGAGCTAATGCTAGTTTACGCTGCTACTGTTGACACACTGAGCCTACAGATGCTTCTGCTTCTTCTCAAACTTGCTAAAAGTAAATTCTAGATTATAATTCATGCATCTCTCACCTGGTAGTAGACAAATGTGGCCATGGACCTAGAGGCTGGTGGACTTTGACATCCCCTGAGATGGCAAAAAAGACGTAGTTGCAGCAACTTTTTTAACCCTTCATGAGGATTGCGATTGAATCTTCATCTAAACGGAATTATGTGAGCGTCCCGTCGGTCGGCATCCCAGCAATAGTGGAAATTTTACAGTAAGTGTTTGTTTAATTATGATGTATTATGTTTAGTTTGTATGTTTAACGCCTAGCAATGCTTCAGATGCTGTAGTGTTACAATAAAGCTGCATCCGTTTAGCACTCGGCTTCTTAAAATGTATTACCGTATTTTTCGGACTACAAGTCGCTCCGGAGTATACGTCGCACCGGCCGAAAATGCATAATAAAGAAGGAAAAAAACATATATACGTCGCACTCGAGTATAAGTCGCATTTTTGGGGGAAATTTATTTGATAAAATGCAACACCAAGAATAGACATTTGAAAGGCAATTTAAAATAAATAAAGAATAGTGAACAACAAGCTGAATAAGTGTACGTTATATGACGCATAAATAACCAACTGAGAACGTGCCTGGTATGTTAACGTAACATATTATGGTAAGAGACATTCAAATAACTATAACATATAGAACATGCTATACGTTTACCAAACAATCTGTCACTCCTGATCGCTAAATCCGATGAAATCTTCTTCCTCGTTGTCGCTCCTGGTATGTCCTTTCTTTCTGCTGCTCGATTGCCGTTCTCTGCTGCATATTTCACTACGTCCATCTTGTAATCTGCAGAATATGATTTCCTTTTCGGTGCCATTTTTGTTCAGTCCTTCTCAGTTTTTAAAAGTTACCGCCAATGTTGATGTGATCCATTTTAATAGCTATGGCAGTAGCATATAGCAGTTAGCATCCCATGACCCACAATACACTTCTGCCATGACCCTCCCCCGCCGAATTCTTATTGGTTGACGTGTGAGTGACGATTGCTGACTTGTGTGTGACGATTGCTGCAATTTGCTTCGTCTCTTACGCGAATGAGATAAATAATATTATTTGATATTTTACGGTAATGTGTTAATAATTTCACACATAAATCGCTCCGGTGTATATGTCGCACCCACGGCCAAACTATGAAAAATGCGATTTATAATCCGAAAAATACGGTACTCATTCTCTTCGTGTACGGCCTCAAAAATATAAGGTCCTGGTTTATACTTTTTCCCAAAGTAATCGTTGTTGGCTCTCACAAAGTCTGCTTGATTAGCGTTGTTGTTGATTGGGAAGGTATCTGTGGTTCCCAACGCTATGTCAAGGATCACATCACTAGCTTCTTCATTAACTCTCAAAATGGCGCAGGAATCTCTGTGAGATTGATACTCTTTTGATCATATCTATTTTTTTTCAAATTTTGGAAATGGTTTTGGTTTCATAAATCATACAATATGATAATAGCTTCAATATAGAGGCAACTTGTTTTTCCACTCCACTGGTACTTTAAAGGGAAACTGCACTTTTTTAGAATTCACAATTTCTATGTAAGACAAGCACAAGTTTTTTAATGCATTCTAACTAGTAAATAAATGCGAGCAAAAGTCCACTTATAATATTTACGTATTTTGATAATTTTAAGCATACGGCAGCGCATTAACTTCAAAAACGCATCACAACATCCCTGATTACTCCTCACTGCAGACTTCATGAAAGCCAACAAACATAATAAAACATTGATTACTGTACAATGTCTGCTGTCAGAAGGATGCTGACTGTTAGGATGTTCATGTAATCCTGTTTAGATGTAGAATGACTCATAATCCTTGCAAAAAAAGGGGGTGGAACTAAGTGTCCTGTTTTGTTTTTCTCACCATATCCGGATCTAAATTGGATGCCAAAGTTGACCACCTTGTCGGATTATGTCCTCATTCTTCTACTATCAAAGTGAGAGGCATTATCTATGATCTAGAATAAACTTTCACGAGCACCGATGCGAGAAAGAAGCTCACCAGCCGATGATGTCAACATAGCCACACAAACCAGTTAGGTTTCTGTGTTTACGGCGCCGCTATAAATACCTCATCTGTGATAGCGATTATAATAACAATATCACGAACACCTTAATATTCCAATCACGAAATGTCAATGAAGTATTATTGGCGTTTTTTTGGATAGTTGTTTAGAGGGCTTTACGGGCAGAATAGAGGACCTCCCATAGGCTCTATTGTAATCAAACTTTTATTTAGGAGTTAGAAATAATTTTTTAAAAAAATCCAATCTGTATTCTTGTCTTACATAATGATTATGAAAAATAGGCAACATTCCAAAAAAGTGCAGTAGCCCTTTAAGTCAGAGAGGTTTCGTAAGCTCTAAAATTATGAACAAAGTGGTGAAGCTGTACTTTCATTTGCACTTAAATTTAATTGACACTTTAAGAAATACATATATTATTATTATTATTATTCTTAATTTAGTTAGAATGTATTTATCTTAGCACTGTGTAATTGTATGTAAATTTACTTTATCAGTTTTTATGAGTTCTTTCTTTTGCAGTATATTCTATTTGTATTCATTTTTGTAATCAGCCTGACCTAATTCTTTGTTGATAATAATCTTTGTGATCAACACATGGTTTCAGGGTTTCCCCCAGATTGTCAATATACAAATGCCAATGGGGCATGGCCAGTATGATGTCATATGTATGCCGTCATAATTTATTTAATTGGCAATTATGAATGTATATATATATATTTTTTTAAGCCTAAAAGGGTTTAAACATATTTAAAAACAAATCTGTGTTATTAGTTATTCATATTAAGATATCCATCCATCCATTTTCTACCGCATGTCCCATATTAAAGGTCTTGGCCTACTGAAATGCGATTTTCTTATTTAAACGGGGATAGCAGGTCCATTCTATGTGTCATACTTGATCATTTCGCGGTATTGCCATATTTTTGCTGAAAAGATTTAGTAGAGATCATCAACGATAAAGTTCTCAACTTTTGGTCGCTGATAAAAAAGCTTTGCCTGTACCGGAAGTAGCGTGACGTCACAGGTTGTGGAGCTCCTCACATCTGCACATTGTTTACAATCATGGCCACCAGCAGCGAGAGCGATTCGGACCGAGAAAGCGACGATTTCCCCATTAATTTGAGCGAGGATGAAAGATTCGTGGATGAGGAAAGTGAGAGTGAAGGTCTAGAGAGCAGTGGAAGCGATTCAGATAGGGAAGATGCTGTGAGAGGCGGGTGGGACCTGATATTCAGTTGGGAATGACTAAAACAGTAAATAAACACAAGACATATATATACTCTATTAGCCACAACACAACCAGGCTTATATTTAATATGCCACAAATTAATCCCGCATAACAAACACTTCCCCTTTCCCGTCCATATAACCAGCCAATACAACTCAAACACCCGCACAACACACTCAATCCCACAGCCCAAAGTACCGTTCACTTCCGCAAAGTTCATACAGCACATATATTTCCCCAAAGTCCCCAAAGTTACGTACGTGACATGCACATAGCGGCACGCACGTACGGGCAAGCGATCAAATGTTTGGAAGCCGCAGCTGCGTACTTACGGTACTGCGTATCCAACTCAAAGTCCTCCTGGTAAGAGTCTCTGTTGTCCCAGTTCTCCACAGGCCAATGGTAAAGCTTGACTGTCATCTTTCGGGAATGTAAACAATGAAACACCGGCTACGTGTTTGTGTTGCTGCAGCCAGCCGCTAATGCACCTCTTCCCACCTACAGCTTTCTTCTTTGCTGTCTCCATTGTTCATTAAACAAATTGCAAAAGATTCACCAACACAGATGTCCAGAATACTGTGGAATTGTGCGATGAAAACAGACGACTTAATAGCTGGCCACAATGCTGTCCCAAAATGTCTGCTACAATCCGTGACGTCACGCGCAAACGTCATCATACCGAGACGTTTTCAGTAGGATATTTCGCAGGAAATTTAAAATTGCACTTTACTAATCTAACCCGGCCGTATTGGCATGTGTTGCAATGTTAAGATTTCATCATTGATATATAAACTATCAGACTGCGTGGTCGGTAGTAGTGGGTTTCAGTAGGCCTTTAAGATATACTTTTCTTATATAATTTTGCTCTATTTTTTAATTCATGCTGCTTATTGTAAAATGTAACACAGGCTGCACTATATTCTGCCCTCCCTGAATGTTGGAATTTAGTTTACCAAACATGTAAACAGTCCTTTGAATTAAAGATGGAAAAAAATATCTTGAGGTGGTTTATCGATCTTCTCCACAATGAAGTCACTGTAAAACTAAGCACACAAAGGAAGTTACATCAATATACACATGAAATAGGACACACATGTAGGAATCACGTTAAATTAATAATACAGTTTGGTATGAACTGAAAAAAAGCAATGCAATTATTCAGGATGAGGATTGTCTCGAATGCCGCTAGTTTAATGCTAACGCATAATGGACCAGCTTGTTGACACACATGTAGGAATCACGTTAAATTAATAATACAGTTTGGTATGAACTGAAAAAAAGCAACGCAATTATTCAGGATGAGGATTGTCTCGAATGCCGCTAGTTTAAAGGCCTACTGAAATGAATTGTTTTTATTTAAACGGGAATAGCAGATCCATTCTATGTGTCATATTTGATCATTTCGCGATATTGCCATATTTTTGCTGAAAGGATTTAGTAGAGAAAATCGACGATAAAGTTCGCAACTTTTGCTTGCTGATAAAAAAAAACCCTTGCCCCTACCGGAAGTAGCGTGACGTCACAAGCGGTAGTGCTGCTCACAATTCCCCGTTGTTTACAATGGAGCGAGAGATATTAGGAGCGAGAAAGTGACGATTACCCCATTAATTTGAGTGAGGATGAAAGATTCGTGGATGAGGAACATTAAAGTGACGGACTAGAATGCAGTTCAAGAGATATCTTTTTTCGCTCTGACCGTAACTTAGGTACAAGCTGGCTCATTGGAATCCACACTCTCTCCTTTTTCTATTGTGGATCACGGATTTGTATTTTAAACCACCTCGGATACTATATCCTCTTGAAAATGAGAGTCGAGAAGGCGAAATGGACATTAACAGTGACTTTTATATCCACGACAATACATCGACGAAGCTCTTTAGCATGAGCTAACGTGATAGCATCTGTCTCAAATGCAGATAGAAACAAAATAAATAAATCCCTGACTGGAAGGATAGACAGAAGATCAACAATACTACTATCAGGAGACACCGAACCAAACACTGGACATGTAAATACACGGTTAATGTGTATTCGACGCCTGTCGAAACCTAGCAATGCTGTTGCTAACGACGCTAACTTAACAACGGGACCTCGTCAGAGCTATGATAAAAACATTAGCGCTCCACCTACGCCAGCCAGCCCTCCTCTGCTCATCAACACCCGTGCTCACCTGCGTTCCAGCGATCGACGATGCGGTCGGCGGCCCGGAGACGTAGGAAGTCAAGGTGAGTTCGCTGCTAGCGCGTCTGCTATCCAACAAAGTCCTCCTTGTTGTGTTGCTACAGCCAGCCGCATACCACCTACAACGTTCTTCTTTGCAGCCTCCATTGTTCATTAAACAAATTGCAAAAGATTCACCAACACAGATGTCCAGAATACTGTGGAATTTTGTCGAAGAAAACAGAGCTCTGTGTATTGTGTCCAAAAGGGTCCAAACACTTCCGTGGACCTCGCGACGTCACGCGCATACGTCATCCTCCAAAGGCGTTTTGAACCGGAAGTTCCCCGGGAAATTTAAAATTGCACTTAATAAGTTAACCCGGCCGTATTGGCATGTGTTGCAATGTTAAGATTTCATCATTGATATATAAACTATCAGACTGCGTGGTCAGTAGTAGTGGGTTTCAGTAGGCCTTTAATGCTAACGCATAATGGACCAGCTTGTTGACAGGCTAACGAAATTAGCAGGGCCAAACACGGTAATTTTAAATGTGCTAAAAATTTTCAAAAACTACTTACCGTATTTCCTTGAATTGGCGCAGGAAATATAGTATTCGCACGTCTAGAATTACTGCCGGGTCAAACTCGTTTCTCAAAATAATTAACGCATGCTTGGCCTTATCGCCGGTTTATTATTGAAGCCGGATCAAATTCGTTTCGCAAAATATTAATTTTATTATCGCATGTCTATAATTTTCACCGAGTCAAACTCGTTTCGCAAAATATTTAGCATATGGCTAGAACTTCCACCGGGTCAAATTCGTTACGTCACGAGTGACGCATCTGTCCTCATTTTCAAAATGGAGGAAGCTGCTTTCAGTAGTTTACAATCGCACAAAGGAAAAAAGATAAAGAGCTATTCAGTAGGATTTAAGGTCCAAGCTATTGAATACCGGTACAGTATGCTAAAGAGAACAGTAAGCAGCTATGTTTTATTAATATACCGTAGCTGCGTGTGTGAAATACTGTATAAGTCATTAAATGACTCCCGCCTCCTGGTGGTAGAGGGCGCTGCCGCGCTAGTGATCCTTCTTGCGACTTCCGGTACTGCAGAAGAAGTGAACACACGCAGCAAGAGATTTTTTTTTCTTCCTTCTAACATGGAGGATTACATACCGGTATCTAAAATAAAACAGTTTTCTAAACTGGACTTTCAATCGAAGCAGGAGGTAATAATTAAAGGAATATCTCCATCGAGACAGAGACTTTTAAAACGGAAAAAAGAAAATAATGAAGACTTCTATAAACAAGTTATCGATGCTTTTGGTCAGAAGGAGCTGCAAATGGACTCCATGTATAAGTACAGGTAAGACCATAATAACGTTTTTTTTAATTAAATGTGCTTTTCATGATGGTATGCTTACATCACACTCAAAGCGCACGCCTAAATTTTATGGATTCCTCTTGGTAAACGCCGGAGTGAGAAGAGGTTTTAAAATAATTACCGCATGTACGGCCATCCCGCCGGTTTCCGGTAAACGCAGGAGTGACAGGAGGTTTTAAATTAATTAACGCCCCTGCGGCTATTCAAGGAGATACAGTATACTGAAATCCTTTAACCACATTTTTTTTTTTTTTTTAAACACACATTTAAAATGTATATATGTACATCAAGTAGAAAGCTGATCATGACTATTCACTATGTTTAGCAAAGCAGTGTTGGGGTTTGAATGCGACGCCATCATGTAATTTGTAGTATCTAATAAAAATGCTCTACATTCTGGATCTATATATTTAAAGACAAATATTTGTGTTTTTGTTCATTGATAGTATCAGTGTGGCAGATTTGTTATTACATGATGCTTTTATCTCTAGTTTTACATTTTCATAGAGAGAGGTATTTTCTAAGTTACACACGTACTAATGTGTGTACATGTACCGGTACATGCTTTTTGTATCAGGACAGCTCCATTGAAAGTTTGAGTAGAAATATGTCATATAGGAATTAACTATACACCATAAAACATTAACAAAATGCTATGTCACATGAATGGTTTTTAAAGTAATTATTTTGTGGAATGAAAAAAACAAGTAATGTAAAAACATGGTGTTTACTTTTTGATGTCAATATAAAACACTAAGCAGTTTGGCTAATGAAGATAAAGTCAAATAAACAAGCTTTGTTCTTCAACAACCATGTACTTCAGTCCAACAGTTTGGCCAACAAACAAAGAGGAGTGATACCTCACATCTAACACACAATCTTTGTACCTCCCGGACAACTCAGCCAGTGTTCAATTCAATGAGATGACAAAACATTTGAGCTTGTATTGATGTTATTGGAACACTAACAAAGTTAGCCGTTAAATAAAGGACGAGTGAACATCCCAGGAAACAAACTTCAAACTTTATAAAAAAATTGTGACAATGTTCCCGACACATCGCCTGCTGCATGGTAACTCTCAGTACCAGCAGCTAGCGGAAGGAAGCCAGCTGCACGTTCAAAATGAAACTGCAACATCAAATATTGTTCTCCTCCTTGCGCTCTTAATCGCACACCAAGACTCCACAGAAGTAGAAGCGATTGAAACGAAGCAATCGTCTCCGTTAGAGAGGGAATATTTTCAAAACAAAGTCCATGGAGTCGCCGCCATGTTTCCCAAGCCGAACGGCTCAAGTGCGCATGCGCAAACTCTGCGGCGCTTTAGTATTCAGGAAGTAAGAAGTTGCCTAAAATGTATTACTAAATGACGGCTTTTCGGTAAATAAAAAATGTAAACAATGTTACTAACTGTCTGGAATTTTACCGCTGTCTATCATTATACCGTTTATCATTACATCCCTACTCCATTAACAAGAAAGAGGTCAAGGGCGGTCACGGCATGTTGTTGCCGTAAATGTTGGTCAATTTTAAGGGCATCACAGCAAATGACAAGGGTGGTCGCGGCAAATGCCGCAGTGCCACGGTTAAAGGCCTACTGAAATTATTTTTTTTTATTTAAACGGGAATAGCAGATCCATTCTATGTGTCATACTTGATCATTTCGCGATATTGCCATATTTTTGCTGAAAGGATTTAGTAGAGAAAATCGACGATAAAGTTTGCAACTTTTGCTCGCTGATAAAAAAAAAGCCTTGCCTGTACCGGAAGTAGCGTGACGTCACAGGAGCTAGTATTCCTCACAATTCCCCATTGTTTACAATGGAGCGAGAGCGATTCGGACCGAGAAAGTGATGATTACCCCATTAATTTGAGCGAGGATGAAAGATTCGTAGATGAGGAACGTTACAGTGAACGACTTGAGAGGCAGTGATGGACGTATCTTTTTTCGCTCTGACCGTAACTTAGGTACAAGCTGGCGCATTGGATTCCACACTCTCCTTTTTATATTGTGGATCACGGATTTGTATTTTAAACCACCTCGGATACTATATCCTCTTGAAAATGAGAGTCGAGCACGCGAAATGGACATTTAAAGTGACTTTTATCTCCAAGACAATACATCGGTGACACACTTAGCTACTGAGCTAGCGCGATAGCATCGTTCTCAAATGAAGATAGAAACAAAATAAATAAACCTCTGACTGGAAGGATAGATAGAAAATCAACAATACTATTAAACCGTGGACATGTAAATACACGGTTAATGATTTCCAGGCTGGCGAAGGCTAACAATGCTGTGCTAACGACGCCATTGAAGCTAACTTAGCAACCAGACCTCACAGAACTATGTACTCTCTCCTTTTTCTATTCTGAATCATGGATTTGTATTTTAAACCACCTCGGATACTATATCCTCTTGAAAATGAGAGTCGAGCACACGAAATGGACATTTAAAGTGACTTTTATCTCCAAGACAATACATCGGTGACACACTTAGCTACTGAGCTAGCGCGATAGCATCGTTCTCAAATGAAGATAGAAACAAAATAAATAAACCTCTGACTGGAAGGATAGATAGAAAATCAACAATACTATTAAACCGTGGACATGTAAATACACGGTTAATGATTTCCAGGCTGGCGAAGGTTAACAATGCTGTGCTAACGACGCCATTGAAGCTAACTTAGCAACCAGACCTCACAGAACTATGTACTCTCTCCTTTTTCTATTGTGAATCACGGATTTGTATTTTAAACCACCTCGGATACTATATCCTCTTGAAAATGAGAGTCGAGCACGCGAAATGGACATTTAAAGTGACTTATCTCCAAGACAATACATCGGTGACACACTTAGCTACTGAGCTAGCGCGTAGCATCGTTCTCAAATGAAGATAGAAACCCATCAACAGCCGTGCTCACCTGCATTCCAGCGATCAACGGCACGACGAAGGACTTCATCCGTGGGTTTGGCGGCAAGCATCGGCTAGGCGTAGTAAGTAGTCCTTGTTGTGTTGCTGTAAGTATTGTAATGCCCCGCAGTCGAGAAGGAGTCACACAGACGAGGAAGCGCTGCTCAATCGCTTTATTAAAAAGCGGTAACTGGTTGTAGTTCAAAAAGTAATGCACACACATACACGAGCTGCTGTTAGCCAAAACTCATGCTCACACACACAAGTTCTCCGCCAACTCACTCGCGCATGCGCGTTCCCCAAACCCTTAAAGACAGTACACTAATGCAAATATCACAGATATTACAGTATTGTACTTAGCCGCTAAGACACAGATCGATCCCACCTACAACGTTTTTCTTTGCAGTCTCCATTGTTCATTAAACAAATTGCAAAAGATTCACCAACACAGATGTCCAGAATAATGTGGAATTTTGTCGAAGAAAACAAGAGGCTTTTCTATCGGGTCCGATGGGGTCCAACCACTTCCGTTGCTTTTGTGACGTCACGCGCATAAATCATATCCAAAGGAGTTTTTCAACCGGAAGTGTGGCGGGAATTTTAAAATTGCACTTTATAAGTTAACCCGGCCGTATTGGCATGTGTTGCAATGTTAAGATTTCATCATTGATATATAAACTATCAGACTACGTGGTTGGTAGTAGTGGGTTTCAGTAGGCCTTTAAATTTGAGCCCTGATACTGTATATAGACTAGGGATGATACTCGAAACCGGTTTTCCCAGTTGTTCGATAAGAAAAGAACCGAGTCCTCGGACTCGAAACCCTTTTTAAAAACCGGTACCTGTTATCGAGACCACTATAGTAAAGAAAAAGAGTTGGTTCTATATTCGAACCCCTCGGAACGAATCCCGTCCCGACCAGAAATGCTCCGTGTGACATCACAAGAAATCAGTCACGTAGCTCAGTCATTAGGCGCAGATAGCGAAAGCAGGAAAACAATGGACGGGAAAAAGTGCTCCAAGGTGTAATAAAGTTCAAAACAAAAGGTATAATCCAATGAATAACTTTACTGGGAGATTTGAGCAGACTACAAACACATGACGAACACTTTTACGACCAACCGGAAACATAGCAACGCACCTCCTTTACGGCAGCTGTCGCAACGTTCTTATAGCAACCGCAGCACATACATATATGACATGTTCTCCCTTTTTCAACTTTTGTTTTTCTTTCCTTGTAAACAAAACAAAATCACACTGTATATGTGTTGTCTGTCTAATTATAAATAATGCAGACGAGGCGTGTTGGCTGAGTTCTTGATGTTTACTTTCACGGGTGACGACATGCAACAACACTTTTCGGGGCTACCGCGCATGCTCGTCACTCCCGTTGCATGATGGGTAGTGTAGTAGTTATATTCCCTAGCTCATAACATCTTTCCCCCTATAAAGAAATAATGTTAACTCAATAAAGTGTATTTCTTTTTTTAGCTTTAACTTTTCATTTTTTAGCATTGTAACCACATTTGCAAACAACTTTTCTCTTCATAGAATTTTCTTTCAATAAAGAAATAAAGTGCAAAAATGTCAAAGCATCATAACAAACAGTTATGTCAAATAGCAGCAGAATTGCACTTTTTGGAGAGCTGTATGATTTCCAGTTTTGTGCCCAAGGGACTGATTTTATTTAACACTAGTATTATTTATACACCTATAGTGATCACAGAGACAGGTTGTTTTTGTGTTACCTTATATATTTGTTTTTCTGAAAAATCCCACTTAATATACTTTGGGTAACAACAGTCAATATTTATTTATTTTATTTTTTTAGGGGGGCAACAGTCAATATTTATTTATTTTTTAGATTAAATTGTTTTCTTATATAATAAAAGTGAGCTTTTGTTAAACCAAATATTGTGTGTTTTTTTCCATATACAACAACCTATCTGGACTCGATAAGAGAATCGATAAGGAATCGGTTCGATAAGAGGATTCGATAATAGACTCGAACTCAATAATTTCTTATCAAACATCATCCCTAATATAGACAATCATTCACACTTATATTCATGTTTATCAGGCATGCGATTTGAACTTAATGAAAAAGACTGAAAATAAACAGGGTGTCTGGGGGCCTCAGGTCAGGGGGCATTACATGGTAAACAACTAAAATGTATGTTTTGGGCATTGTTTTATCCAGACGCATACATTTGTCCAAATGTGGCCAAGTAGACGCATTGTGGGTTTCCTGGACGTCGTCTGCATCGCTAAAAGAAAAATCTGAGGAAGAGAATCCCTCTGCATCTTCCACTAGTTTTTGTTTTTATATATAAATTGCCCGCTTGAATATTCCTTCTTCTCTTCTCTGACTCTCTAGTCGACATTTGGGATGTGCGCGTCTGTTGCGATTTCCCTTCCTGGTTCGATGACCTGCTCTTTCTTGCCTTCGATTGGCCTGTCCGTAATGTTTTGCCCTAATCTTAACCAATCGTGACACACCATAGCAAACCAACCAACCAACCAATCATGGATTTTCTTATATGAAAACCAACCAATCAATTTTTACCGTAGTTTCTACCACTGCAGCCGTAAACTGGAATGGATTATCAAAAACCGTACTCATTACGGGAAAACTGTAGTTGTTGGCAGGTATGGCAAAGAGACGGATCAAGATTTTACCACACATTGTAGTTCAGAAAAAACTAAGAAAAATGGAAAATATTTTTTTTACATTTTCACATAGATAAAAAAGACGGATTTCAGACTATAGACAGAAAAATCACATGCTTGGTCTATGGACAAATTACAGTCTCCAATTATTTTAACATAGGGCTGGGCGATATGGAAGAAAAAGTTTATCTCGATATATTTTTACTTAAACTCGATATTCGACATATATCTTGATATATTTTCAAGTGAAAGTATACATATAAAGATATTCATTTTTGAGCGAGATTCACTGACATTGAACTGAATGACAACTGTACTTTTATTAACCCAGTTAGTCAAGATGGGTATTAACAGCACAGAAAATAAACTGTTTAGGTAGCACAGAATTATATAAAATAAATAAAATGGAAAAATATTATTTCTACGTAAAATAAATAACAGCTGTGTAAATAATAAAAAAAATGTATCCAACTCCGATAAAAAATACATTTGCAGGCAGGCACTTTTTAATTCCCAGTCGACAATGTAACGGACTGTCACACATGTACGGTTCTGGTCAGCGCCAAGTAGGTGACTTTACCCAATTGTGCGGCTATGATCTTCATCACTACGGCTTACATTTTTGGCAGCATTTCTCGTGCGAAATATGCCCGGCTTGGCCACTCGAGAACAGTTTTGATTTAGGCTTACATGGTAGACAACTCAAATTAATGTTTTTTCCAGACGCATACATCTGTCCAAATGTGGCCAAGTAGACGCATTGTGGGTTTCCTGGACGTCGTCTACATCGCTAAAAGAAAAATCTAAAGAAGAGAATCCCTCTGCCATCTTCCATTAGTTGTTTTAAAATATAAATCTCCCGCTTGAATATTCCTTCTTCTATTCGACGACTCTCTTGTCGTCATTTGGGATGTCTGTTGTGATTTCCCTTCCTGGTTCTATGACCCGCCCTATCTTGCCTCTGATTGGCCTGTCTCTAATGTTTTGCCTTAATCTCAACAAATCGTGACTCATCATGGATGTTCATATACGTGCAAACATGTCTTGGAAGGAGGAAAAGGAGGGGTTTAGTAGCCCATGAGAGGGAGTGGGGAGCGGGGGAGAATCAAGGAACACAACAAATAAGCGGTGTTTGGTCGTTTTAACGTGAAATAAATTATATCGATATTACGATATTGTCTTAATTCATAACTTGTTTAAAAATATATCGATATATCTTACAAACTTGATATCGCCAAGCCCTATTTGAGGCTGTTATAATAAAAATAATTAAAAAAAATAAAAAAAGAGCGCATCTCAAGTTGCGACCACTGTTTGATATTTGTTGTTACATGGATGATGTCGTTACAACAACACAAGCTAATGAGATGTGTTGTGGCTTGGGTGATGGATTATTCTCGTTAGCTTTAGCTTCGTAGTTTAGTGGCTGTTTTAAGGGACCGTCGAGACCAGTGATGTAAAACATGCGGCCTGCGGGCCTGAGTAGGTTCAATCTGGCCCGTGAGGTAAGTTTGCTAAATGTAAAATTGAGCTGCATTTTTAAATTAAAAAAACTGCTGTTCTAAATGTGTCCACTGGATGTCGCAATAGCAATTCTGTTAGGCAGGCAAATAGTTTATACCGGGGTGATCAAGTATATCAAGCAATAGGTACACGGTAAAGCGGGGCTGCGACTCCTCTCCCTTGACCCAACGTAAAACAAACAGGAGTAAAATAAACAATTGGTAATTCCACTTAAAATGCTGCCTGAGACACTCCACACTGATATAGTCCTGTGAAGATTATTGTCTTCTGTGCAAATTTAAAGAAAGTGAACAGTGTGATTTACTGCAATACTGTCAGTCTTTTGAGTTTTTATTTTTGGTTTGTAGAAATTGTTCACACAGTGCACAGCTTTTATTTTTCTATCGATACACAGTAATGCCTAGAAGGCAGGGAGTAACTCAACCCTCTTGAATAGTTTCTACCTCAGTTTGTATGGTTTGTTGTGTTAGCACAGGATTAATATGTGGAAATGACAAATGAGGTAGATGATACATAGAAGAGTTTTTATTTATGCTTTATTTTGTTTTTGTTCAATCCTAGATGGGCTATGACCTAAAGTTTAATTGCTTTGTAGATACACTGAGATTAAGTCTAAATTCATTGTGTTCTTCATGGTGTTCTTGAAACTGCACCAATTTTTTCCTCAAAGTTTTCAACTAACTTGAAGTGTTTTGTCAAAGAGGATTATTTGTGATATATACACTTTCAGAATGTGTTTGTTCTATTTTGGACCGAAGTAAAACAAAGAAAACAATCTGAAGTTGTCATAGTTGTATTTTTAAGTTATTATGCCATGATTTTACCCCTCCAGGCCCACGTGGGAATAGATTTTCCTCCATGCGGCCCCTGAGCTAAAATGAGTTTGACACCCCTGGTCTAGACATTCACATTGTTTATCAGGACGGGGCGGTTGAGTGTGTTGGGGATAAATGAGTGCTACTGGACACATTATTTTTCCAAACAAATGTTTCTTCTCCTCACAATGACAATATTTCACTTACAATTATGTCAATTTCCTTGATATTATTTTGCGTTTAGTAGTGGATTCCATTTTATAGACAAATTGTGTGATTCTGTTCGCAGTTATGTGAACGTGGAAATCATGCCTTACTTTTTTATTGAGTTTAGTGATTATTGATTAGGCATACTAGCGTTGTGACAAATAAAAAATAACAGCAATGGTGACATCCCAAACTTCTCTTTTTTTCACCCATTCGCTCCTCATTTGTTTCATCATTACAAACTCAGAAATGTTCATGCACATTGAGCGCTCTATTAATCGTTTTTGGGTTTTTTTCAATTATTGTATTTTCATAATCGTGAGAAGCCAAATTAAAATTGTATTAATTGTCCAGCCCTACTAAAATGTACCCTTGAGTAACACTACCCGTATAACTTAAGTTGAATAAATGACTAATGACTGCATTTTAAGTTAACAAGCTACAGCAACACCTAAGTTACATAAATCACATTACGAAAAAAAATAAAAGAGGGCTAAAAGGGGTGCCTTGAGGAATGCCAGTTATGTAAATCACAAGGTTGGACCCCAGTGTTCTATGTTTGCAAGCAAGGTTAAAATGTCAATGCACAGATATTCCAATGTATTTACAGTGGTCCAAGTTCCTCTATACAACAGGAGCACACTAGTGTTTTTAGGAACATCCAGCAAAGATTTTGTCTCCGCGGGCCACAAGTTGAACAGTCCTGCTCTCAACTATGCAGGCGTACCTAATGAAGTGTCTTTTGAGTGTATACGACTGTCAGACAGCAGCATTCAAGCACTCATGCTACAATTATGTTGCAAAACCTGGACCGGTTACATTCCAACAATAGTTTTGTTTTAGTGTAGAATTAAAAAAAAGACAGGAACACTGCATAGTTTTTAAATAAGATAATATCTTGATTAAATAACATTAAATTAAGAACAAATGCAGGAGTAAAAAAATGTTAACCTTGTATGAATAAATTATACAACACAGTAGATCAAACGGTAATTGGTAAATAAATAGAGACTATGTTATACATATAGTACCTTGTTAATGATTAATAAAATAATTGAAAATGAGACACTGAGGTATTCATTTAATAATAAATGAATTAATTCAACATAACTCATATCAGACACTATGTTATTTATTGGATGCTAAAGGAATGAGTTTGGGATAAATTATATGATACGGTGGCATTAATTAGATAATACCTGAAGGATAAATGATATCAGACACTGTAGTATCCAAAAGATAATAGCTGTAGGATAAATAATACCAGACACTGTGGCACAGACACTGTGACATTCAACAGATAATAACTGAAGAATACATAATATCCCTCACTGTGGCATTCGTTACATAACAAATGAATTAATTCTGGATCAATCATATCTATTTTTGTTCCATGTTCAGGCCGTTGCATCGTTTTTTTTTCCACATCCTGATATGCTTAAACTCAATAAATGGTGGAACAACATTTTAACAGAATGTTGAACGTGAAATTGTATTTTAACACCAATTATATGTGCTGCAGGTAAGGATGTAAATAATAAACAAAAAACGCTAATAATGATATCCTCGGCAAAACTCCCAACTATAATACTAAATTTAAATTATTGAAAAAAAAAACTTGACAACTGCACTTTGATAAACTCACGGACTGATGGGTGCCAGTGCGCTATCTTAAATGCTAACATGAAAACAAGAGGTATTCAAATCTGTCTCCATTTAGGAACAACATATAAACACATCGCTGCCTGGGCAACTAAACTATCCAATTTTGTGCACATTGAACCTACACAGTGCGCTTTCTTAAAACACAGTGATTGTTCTATACAGATAGGAATATACGAAACGGAAGTTTTTTTTACAGTGCGCTGAAAGACCAGTAAACGCAGTACAACACCAAAACGTCCGCCAGAAATAATAATTTGTTATGCACTTTTCTTTTGAATACATTTTAAGGTGCTACAGTACAAACCACAATTTAAAAACAATAAAAGTTAAGCCTTTAAAATATTAAATACAATACTTAAACACTGTTAGTGAAGCATTAGAAAACATACAAAATATTGGATTTATTAACGAGATATGACATCTGTATATTATTACATCCCTAGCTATAGATCAGGTGTGTCCAAAGAACAGCCCTGGGGATATTGGCCCGCAGCTCATTTTGTATCGACCCATGGCACACACAAAACACAAAATAACACACGGCCTAACATTAAAACAATTACTAATTGCTGTGTCCTTGACTAGCTTGCTAGGGATTCTCCAATTGTATTACGAGGGCTCTATCTAGTAGTGGTACGCTAAAGAATCATCCATCCATCCATTTTCTACCGCTTGTCCCTTTCGGGGTCGCGGGGGGGCTGGAGCCTATCTCAGCTGCATTCGGGCAGAAGGCAGGGTACACTCTGGACAAGTCGCCACCTCATCGCACGGCCAACACAGACAGACAACATTCACACTCACATTCACACACTAGGGCCAATTTAGTGTTGCTAATCAACCTATCCCCAGGTGCAAGTCTTTGGAGGTGGGAGGAAGCCAGAGTACCCAGAGGGAACCCACGCAGTCACAGGGAGAACATGCAAACTCCACACAGAAGTTATTACATTTTCAAACACAGTGTTAGTGTTCAAACAGTGTATGTTAGTAGCCAAAAATAATAAATATATTTTTTAGATAAAGCCTCTACCATGTCTTTAATGAATATTTAGGCCTACTACGCTACTGTAGTTTAGAGTTGGTCATTATTTTGGTACTTGGAGAGCCAAGTGTTTACTGAAGTGTTACTAGGTGAGAATAGTTTGACAATATGCATGTGCTAATAAACACAAGACATGAAGATAGGGTCCTCTGGTAAAAAATAATAAAAGTTTAGCCTTTATAATATAAAATACAATACTTAAACACTGTTAGTGAAGCATTAGAAAATATACATAATTTTGGATTTAATAACGGGACTTGTATATTATTATATCCCAAGCTATAGGTCAGGTGTGTCCAAAGTACAGCTCTGGGGCCATGGCCCGCAGCTCATTTTGTATCTGCCCATGGCACACACTAAACACAAAATAACACACGGCCTAACATTAAAACAATTACTATTTGCTGTGTCCTTGACTAGCTTGCTAGTGATTCTCCAATTGTATTACGTGGGCTCTATCTAGTGGTACGCCAAAGAATCATCTATCCATTTTCTACCGCTTGTCCCTTTCGGGGTCGCGGGGGGTGCTGGAGCCTATCTCAGATCCATTCAAGCGGTAGGCGGGGTACACCCTGGACAAGTCGCCACCTCATCGCAGGGCCAACACAGATAGACAACATTCACACTCACAAGTGCAAGTCTTTGGAGGTGGGAGGAAGCCGGAGTACCAGGAAGGAACCCACACAGTCACGGGGAGAACATGCAAACTCCACACAGACGTTAGTTACATTTTCAAACACAGTGTTAGTGTTCAAACAGTGTGTAATGTTAGTGGCCAAAAATAATAAATATATTTATTAAATAAAGCCTCTACCTTGTCTTTAATGAATATTTAGGCCTACTACGCTACTCTAGTTTAAAGTTGGTCATTATTTAGGTACTTGGAGAGTTTAGTGTTTTCTGAGGTGTCCATCCATCCATTTTCTACCGCTTATTACGGGGGGTGTTGGAGCCTATCTCAGCTGCATTCGGGCAGTAGGCGGCGTACACCCTGGACAAGTCGCCACCTCATCACAGGGCCAACACAGATAGACAGACAACATTCACATTCACACACTAGGGCCAATTTAGTGTTGCCAATCAACCTATCCCCAGGTGCATGTCTTTGGAAGTGGGAGGAAGCCGGAGTACCAGGAGGGAACCCATGCAGTCACGGGGAGAACATGCAAACTCCACACAGAAGTTAATTACATTTTCAAACACAGTGTTAGTGTTCATAAGTGTGTTATGTTAGTGGCCAAAAATAATAAATATATTTATTAGATAAAGCTTCTACCTTGTTTTTAATGAATATATAGGCCTACTATGCTACTGTAGTTTAGAGTCGGTCATTATTTTGGTACTTGGTGAGCCTAGTGTTTACTGAGGTGTTACTTGGTGAGAATAGTTTGAGAATATGCATGTGCTAAACACAAGACATGAAGATAGGGTCCTCTGCTAGGACCCCGAAACAAGCTTTCTTTGACAAGGCACACTGTTGTGGTGACATTAGCTCGACAGCTAGAACCCCGCTTAAAAAGTTGAGCCAAATGTATATTTACAGTAAGGAAAGGTGACCCGAAGCCATGCTAAAGGCAACTTGTGTGATTGTAATTCTAATGACTCTGGATATGTGCACAAAATATGGGGTTTTCCTTTCAAACACATATATATATGGTGTTTATGTTGGTAGCATTCATTTAAAAAAAAGGGGCAGTTAGCTTAGAGCACTGTTAGCTTCAACAGGCTACATAGCCGGTGCGTGGGACGATTAGCTAACAAAGTGGGTTTATTAGAGATGTATTAACAAAAAACAAAGCAGCTAAGCAAGTAAAGCAAGTCCCTTAGCTATCCACGGCAATGTTTTTTCGGTGGGGAGGTTTTGACAGTTATAAGGCGCGCAGCCCACTCGGATGGCTACATTAGCAGTCACGTTCAATGAGCGCCGCCGTGGGCGCTCCCGGCTGAATGGAAATTACCTTGAGCTGAACACTTTGGAACAGCTGATGGAGCTGCTGACGTCGCACAGCGCCTGATAACTGGGATCCTGGGCCTTTTCCCTCTCGACGTGGAACGCATAAAGAGACAATAGCATGCCCAGTAGGCAGACCACAAACCGGGCTATTGTCTCCCACCGCGGGGTGGACACTCTGAGGACGGGCGCCGCCATCACTCCCTTACTAGCCTAGCTGGAGACACGCAGACATACGCAGCTCGCTCGTCTGTTGGGATCGACTGCGACGTGGAAAGGCGTCACGGGCGTCAGTAACGCGCCACACTGCGAGGGGCGGGGCCGCCCGGACCCAGAACAAAAACACTCCAACACGCTCGCCCCGCTATGCGGAAACCCGCAGCACGCCCGGAAGTACGTCAGCGCCGCCTTTACGGCACACATTTATTCTTTATTATTTAATGATAAGTTATTTTGTCGTCGAATATGTACTGAAAGAGACAACATGTAATTATTTAACATTATGTTCATTTATAGAACTAATTTTTTACTCAGGGGCCACATGGAGGAACATATATCCCCAGGCGGGCCGGTGTTGTGCCGGATAATGCACCCCCGGCGTAGAATGCACCCCCTGGCGGGAGTGTTATATCAACTAAAGCCCACACTTAAAGTTTCCACGTGCAAGATTGAATCTATTTAAAAAAGTTATTTAATAAGAAGCCAAAAGTGCAAAAACAATAATGTTCGTGTTGGAGGAGTTGTGAATGAATGAAATATGAAATCCGTGCTGCAGTCGCTGCTGGGCCACAACATTAGGTACACCTGCAGACTGCAGCACGGATTTCATATTTCATTCATTCACAACTCCTCCAACACGAACATGATTGTTTTTGCACATTTGGCTTCTTATT